>NC_091171.1:46118442-46165942 GCF_040958095.1 Procambarus clarkii
GGGGGCCCACCAACCCGTTCTCGCACTTGCGTACAGTCAATATTGGCTTATTTAATAAGTGCATATGTGACATACTAATTGATTGTGAATATTTTAGTTTACCTTGAAAAGCTTCATAGAAAACACTGACCTCACCTAACCTTCTTAGTATGTTAAGATAAGCATCTTATTGTTTCTTAATTACAATTATTACTTAACCTATACCGTTGATAGGTTAAGTAATAATTGTAAATAAGAAGCAATAAGATGCTTATCTTATTGCTTCTTATGGTTAGGTAAGGTTGGTGTTTTCTGTGAAGCTTTTCAAGGTAAACTAAAATATTCACAATCAATTAGTATGTCACATATGCACTTATTAAATAAGCCAATATTGACTGTACGCAAGTGCGAGAACGGGTTGCTCTGGTAGCGGCTCCAGAGAATTCAAAATAAAGCACATAGATTGATACTTAACACACAATGGGACGAATTAAATCCAGCGAGAACCTCTATGATAGTACTAACATTTCTGCTCTCAATATCTATTGGAAATTTTTACTAGACAAATAGATTGACAGACTCCTCTCTTATCACGAACAACACATTAATTTTCTCTTACACACTCCTAGACACCAACGTAACACACACACACGATCTCTTCTCTACCATCCATGATCCTCCTCCTAACTCTATATTTCGTTAAACTTTAGCTCTCAACACCTAACATCTACCAAATGCACAGCTCTCAACACCCAGCACAAACCATCCGTAAACGTTCAGCTCTGACGCTTTGGCGCCAATCACTGCGATGATGTGAGTTTTGTAATGGCCCTGTTGTTGCCACTGAAACACCAGACGGAGTACTTGCCTCAAATGCCGCAACCAACGACACGCAGCTGGGTTTAGCCCCTGGCACTTTTTCTCCTCCTAAAATCTACTTCCTCTCTCTCCCCCTGATTCTTCCTCTGTCCCCACTTCCAGCTCGCCCTTCGGGGTGTCTTATCCTGTATCCAGTCTTAATCTGACTGTAACCAGAGCAGTACCTGGGACTTGAAGGACCTCCGGTCAAGGAGTAGTCACGCTGGGTCGTCAGTGTAGAGAGGCTCAGAACTCTAGCTGTGTCACACCCTGAGACTCATCTGTGTCACACCCTGAGACTCATCTGTGTCACACCCTGACACTCAGAACTGTACATGTATTGTACACTGGTATTGGGACAAAATTAAATGAACTAATATAACTACATTCTTGTTAACTAGATACCTGACTTGTCAGCGTGAGACAGAGGGGTGTGGCACAGCCAGCATGAGACAGGGTGTGGCACGGCCAGCATGAGACAGAGGGTGTGGCACGGCCAGCATGAGACAGAGGGTGTGCCACGGCCAGCATGAGACAGAGGGTGTGGCACGTGCCAGCATGACAGAGGGGTGTGGCACGTGCCAGCATGAGACAGAGGGTGTGGCACGGCCAGCATAAGACAGAGGGTGTGGCACGGCCAGCATGAGACAGGGTGTGGCACGGCTTGTGTCGTGTAAGAAGCTACAGACGACACAAGCAAAGCCACACCCTCTCTACACTGTAATTTACTGTGTCGGAAGGATTTGATTACAACTGAGAAACATCAGAGTGTGAAGTCTGAGCCCATTAATATGACACCACTATTATTGAATCATATTATTAGTATTTAAAATATTCATCGTTTCTTCATAAAATAATTATGTTTTGTGAGTCTTGTCTGTTAGAAAATGGGGGGCGGGGTGACGTGAACATGTGTGTCCCTGACACCTCTATTGGCGTATGAACGACCCCGCACAGGAGCCGAGCGCAGCAACAGGTAACCGCTAACAAGCTAACACGCTGGTTGTTAGTGTATGACGATGGTAGAGCAGTTGTCTCTGGAGGAGGACGTTGCACCATTGTCCTGGAAGGTGGTGTTGGCAGCCATGCTTCATGGCGGGGGTCGGCGGGTGGTGGCGTCAGTGTGGCAGCCGACGCCAGACAAGCAGGTAGTGTGACCAACCCTCGCCACCATGGTGTACCTTAACTTGTGTCCCGTCTTGCTCCTGCAGTTGACCTTTATGGTTGCCACCAGTCAAGGTAAGAATATGTGAACCCACACCTTAAGTGTGCTTGTTAATGCATGTGTCAGCCTTCAGAAATATTGGAAATCCAGCCCGTCCTCCAAATAGAAACTTAAGTGATTCCATGCACCCGCCAAACCCCCTGTCTATGAATGGAAAAAAACGGTTTACACGACTCTCAACAGATTTCACTAGAACATTTCCGGAACAAATGCTTCACTGATTAATCTTGTTCAAACCACTACACTGTAAATGCTTCACCCGCGTACTAAAATAACAATCGCAAACAGAACCTAAACACCTAACCTATATATGCTAATATTAACATGGGAACTCTTAGTGTTGATTGACCAGCATGTTAATACTTAGTGAAAGTCTGTGGGGTCGACAGCTGGATGAAACAATAGTAGAGGACGGGTTGCACAAAAGCTTAAACCCAAACTAACAACCACAGATTCCAAAGAGTTGGCAACAACCCCAACCCTAGATAACTGCACCCATCCCAAATGATCACTTACGGAAGAAATTAAATTTCTTCCGCAAGTGTTCGCAGTTAGCGATGAATATTGCATTAGTTATAAAGTGTCCAGTCGGAAATGGTACCCTAGACAGCCATTTACTACTTTCTTGAAAGAATGCCACATAATCAGGATTCCTCCCTTATTCTTGACTAATTCTATAGCAGTCTTAAACCTATCAATACCTCGCTCCTAACTAGTCTTGCATAATTTTTTACCTGCACTGACCCAAATAATGAGTTGGTTCACATTACAAAAACAAAATTGTTGACTCTCTCATTCTTCCTCCCAGGATAACAATCTTAAACTGTTCCCCGTATTTCTGGCAGTTGAAATGCCTCCTGATAATCTGGCAACCAAAATTTAGCCTGGCTACTTTACTTTGTAAGCATCTTGAGGGACAGGCACTCCCTTCGTTGTCTTCCCTGTCGAGCGAACTGCAGGCTCGCTACAGCACTACTCTTCCAACACAAATGAGTGGAAAGTTAGACATCGGTAGGCGGCCTTGCCAGTCTCTTAGGGCCCCTGTCTTTTGAGACACTCAAAAGGCAATAAAATTTGTTTATACTAGTCTCTATTTCTTGTAATTTCTGATATAGTAACTCCTCCCGTAGCGAATCAAACTGTCCTCAAAGCTCCAAATGTTCATCAGTGCCTTCACTACACCTTCACATTATGATGGGACAATCGGAGCTCCAGGTAACACCCTCTCGCTGTGATTATTTATTATTTATATACACGGTACATTGGGTTGGTGAGAATACATAGCATATAGTACAGTAATTGCACTCTTGTAAAGCCCCCTAGTACGCGCAGCGTTTCGGGCAGGTCCTTAATCTAACAGACCTGCAGATGTTTTATTTGCTGAAGGCTAGAATTGACATTAAACCTAATTCAGGTTCTAATTTACTTTAACTTGGGAGTAACTAAAGGTTGTTTGGCAACACATTAAATGTTTTTTTGTAATTACAGGCGCGCAGTGTTTCAACTGTACGGGCGTCAATGGTACTCACTGTGGTGACCCCTTCAACGGTACACTTGTTGAGAAGGAGACTTGTAATACTAACGTGGAGACTGCTGGCTTTACGGACGCTGTTGTCTACATCTGCTACAAAACAAAGGAAAAAAGTTAGCTACTGATTTTTGTTAACCCCCTTTTTGCTCCCCATTCGCACAAACTCTTCTCTTGACAAAGTAGTAACTACAATAGTCACTACAGGATCTGACTTCTAGTTTGATGGTGCATTATATGAATTTTTTACTTTAGTAAATTTCAGTATGGAAATACTCTATGCATTTTAGTTTTTTGAATCAAATAGTTTGCATTAAATCACTTTGCACTGTCCTGAAAGTGAACCAGTTATGACAATTTATAAAATATTCTCCCCCGGCTTGGCGCCTTTTATATTTTAGTTTTATATTTTAACATTTATCTTGGCTATTAAAGCTTTTTTAGTGTTCTAATGCTTTATGTATAGCCTAATCCTGAAATTGTTCATTGTATAAACATGAATAGCTATTGCCCTATAAATAGCTCGTGGTCTAACATGTATTCAAATTACTTTTAAAAGATTTAATTTTTTTTTCTTTACTCTCAACCCAAAAGTAGGCACAACGGTATATGAATTTCTCCTAATCCTTGAGATTGATATCAATAATTAAAACTTATATCTAGAGCTTCAGACACTTCCAACGAAATTGATATTGGTCTTTTGTAGTGAATTCCACATGGTGGCCATTCCCCCAGGCATTATAAGATTTCATCCTAAACACGTTAGGATTACCGATGCGAAGAGTTTCACTTTCCATTTAATAGAACTATAAAATATTCCTCTGGACGAGGAAAACGTCCTTTAGTGGCCTTGCCAGACCTACCAGTTCAAAATTTAAAGCATTATGCTGTAAAAGTTTTGTGTTCGCCACTTTGCCGTGGGCTCTCGGTGTAGATTTTGTCTAAAAGTACTACATTAAAGTAAATGGGTTAATAAAATCTACACTAAAAGGTTGTAATTGAAAGACCCACTTACACTAATGGGGGAAGGGGGACCACATTTGCTAAATTGTTAAATATTCATTTAAATTTAAGGGTTAGTGGGCATTATTTACACTTTTTAATGTTCCCAATGCCTTGCAAGTAAAGTGCTAATGTTGATCACTGACCCATTAACTCAAGTAGGGGTAGTGAATAGTACTGTTGTAATTTAATATAATTAAGAATATAAAATCATAATTACCTCATCACGGTTGATCTTGCCCTCCCAATATTCAACACCCCCCCCCCCCCCCCCCCAGACACACACACACACACACACACACACACACACACACACACAGAGCAAAGCTCTTTGTGGGATTGGTTTCCTTTCCTTTCCTGTGGGAAAGGGACCAAAGAGCCAAAGCTCAACCCCCGCAAGCACAAATAGGTGAGTACACACACACACACACAGATAAACTCCCTGGTACCTCTTTACTACTGGGTGAAAATATTCGGCGACTTTTGGGAGAGGGAAAACGTGATGACTTTGTATTTAATGCAGTATTCTGGGTACTGAAGTTGTTACAATGTTCATAAACATAAAGTACCCCTCTGCCCCCCCCACCGTTCAGTGGTATTATAATATAGTTGTAAGATTCAAATTAAGTGTGCATTTAACCAGAACTTAAATTGTCTGCAGTTGAAGGTGGATGGCTGTACAACAGAGGCTGTACATGGAGCGGTCAATACGGGTTGTACACTGACAATTGTGTCCTTGTCGGAAACGCCACCTTTGATGAATTCTGCATGTGTAAAGGTGACTGGTGTAACCCTGCTGAGAGGGCGAGAGCCAGTGCTCTCATTGTTGCCTCATACCTGTTGCTTGCCTACCTCCTTCTGGGGTGAGACGGGACCCATAATTTTATCAGCCTTTACAAGTAGGCTAATTACTACATCGTAATCTTTTTCTATTTTAATAAACTTTACCTCTGCATCACGTGTTATTAACCTATTTTACATAACTTCGACCAACACAAGTTGATAGCATTAGCTGGCCTTCATTGTAAATATATGCCCAGGTCTCTACACAATGAAAAAATGAATTAAGGTGAGCTATTGGTTTAGTACCCACTGAAGTGTTTTGCCTTGTGGTGGGGGGTGGACGACTGAATGTTATACATGCAAAATTAAATACGCTCATATTTGTCACTGAACTACCTGCTGGAGGAGTCTGGGAGCTACGGCCAGTAGACTCCCTTGGGAAGGGGAAACTATCGCCTATGGCAAGCACTGAAATTGCGCACTTGTCCTAACTTCTGACGCCCCTCTGAGATCTTGAGCGTTATCAAATATCGGTAAAGTTAATTTTATAGAAAATTAAAATTGCACCTTACTTTGTGATGCAAATACCCCTCCGTGGTTCCTCCTTGCCGTGGTGAAGGGCTCGCGTACACCTCCCTGGGACCGGTGTGGGGTTGCCTTTGCCCCCTCTTTAGGTGGTAAACGTGCTGAAGGGCACCACGTAGGGGCCTTGTGAGCCATCGGACCACCCGCTGAAGGGGCCGCCCTGAGTGGATGGTTGGGTGTACAGACTGTGGGGAATGGGGTTTTAGCACTAGTGTGGGAGATTTGACGATGTAGTAGGACTCTCCTGTTGAAAAAGGGGAGCACTGCTGGGGACGACACACACTTCCTGTACTGGCCCGCGCTCGGCTGCCCTGGTAGGTGGCATTCCTTGGTTCCAGGTCCCAAACTTTTGAAATGGTTTGCTGCATGGATGACTACACGATTTCTCTTAACCAGGGTCAGGGGTGGGCGACCAGGCTCCAGAGTTGGACCGTCCTGGAAGACCGGGCTCTGTAGCCCCCGCTGCAGGGCCCGGTTTAGATTCAGATTCAGATTCAGATGTTTATTCAGGTAAGGTATATACATACAAGTGATGTTACATTAAAGGAATGATATATAGAGCTAGTACATACAATGCCTAAAGCCACTATTACGCAATGCGTTTCGGGCAAGAAAAACATTAATATCTAGAACTTAATACTAATTGAGCATAAAGAATAAAAGGTGTTGAGAACAAATACAAATAAAGATAAAAAAAAGGGGGAACATGACTGAAAAGCAGCACAAATACAATAGGTTGACAGTGTTGATTAAAAAAAAAAAAAGAATAACAGACATGGGTTGACAATAGAGGAGTGAAGTAGATTACAGGGAATTTATTAGGTAGTGTTTAGTTTTTATCTTAAACTGGTTGAGAGAGGTACAGTCTTTAACATGGTTGGGAAGGTCATTCCACATTCTGGGCCCCTTGATTTGCAGAGCATTTCTAGTTTGATTAAGACGTACTCTAGGAATATCAAAACTGTGTTTATTTCTGGTGTGGTGCTCTGGGGTCCGGGGTGGCGGGGCTGCCCTCCCCTCCACCCCATTGAGCAAGGGAGCAGAGTCCTCTCAACCCTCTCCTATGAACATGCTAGCATCCCAGTATAATCAACTCAAGCGAGCTTCCGGTCCCTCACCGGAATTCACTAACTGGACCGAGAATCAGTGTCAGTTTAGGCCCAAGTTTAAATCAGTTTAGGCCCAAACCGGACTCTTCCTCCCTGCTCCCCTCCCTCTGTGGTTGGGTAGAGCCCCAAGCCTGCTGTGGTGACCGCCTCGTCCCCTGGCACGGCTCCATCTCTTATTGTGACTACTGCGCCTTATGACCCGCCTCTCTAAAGGTTTTCATCGCCGTCCCCGCCACGGCCGCTCTCGTATGCCCCCTTCCCATACTCGTTCATACCATACTTTGTTTAGTCCTACGTGGACTAAGTACTTTGACCTCCATCCTTTAGATTCCACCCCTCCTGACGATTTTTCCCTTCATAGGCATCTTGTGGATTCAGTAGGTGCCTGTTACCTTCAACCCCACCCGTCTTGGTACCCGTGTCGTCGTTGTTGTTGCTGCTGCTCAGGATGCAGCCACTCGCTTGGCCGCCTTATCCTGCATTGGCGAGACCCCCTGTTAGTCTCCAAGAACGCTCGGTTAAATGCCAGTGTTGGCACTGTTCTCCAGCACCATGTTGCAGCCGGTGTTTGGAATCTAAGACTGCCACGAGGATATCGAGCATATCCTCGAGGCCCAGGGTCATTGTCCTTCATGTGGATACGTTTACTCGTCCCCCTCGTGGTCATCGCCGTCTGCCCCTTCGGGTTGTGAAGATTACCTATTGATGGTAGGACCCTTCTGCCCTGTCATTCTTGCTGGTGCCAGATGCTCCGTTAAAGAGTATATTCCATCTCCTCGGCTCTGCAAAAAGTGCTGGATTTTGGGCATGGTGCTCTCAAATGCTCTAGTCCTGTCTCCCTCTGTCTCATGTGTGGAGGTGAGGGTCACTCTAAGTTGGAGTACTTCTCCCCAGGCCCGCTGCCTAGATTGCGGTGAGGGCCACCCTACCTTCTCCTGCGCGTGTATAAGTTACAAACTTTAGACAGCTTTGCTTTGTGGTAATCTCTCTTCCTAAAAAGCTTCCTCTCTACTCGTTCCTTTAGAGTGAGGTTTGGTACTGCTCTCTCTGCCTCTTTTTGGCAATACGAAGATGTACCCTAGGGTAATATTATGAGCACTACTCTTTTTTCCTTGTTGCCCTCAATGGTCTTCTTTCCTCCCTTCCCTCTGGCATCTTCTCATCGCTCTGTCGATGATCTTACCCTTTGTTGTCGGGATGATGACTCGCCTTTTCTTCAACGACGGCTTCAACTTGCGATTGATGCCGTGTCGTCTTGGGCCATCAATCATGGTTTCATGTTCTCTGCAACTAAGACTTGTGCTATGACTTTTACTCGGAAGCAGGTCGTTCTTCGTCCCTCTCTTTATGGGCATCCCCTTGTGTACAAAGATTCCGCTAAGCTTTTAGGATTAACCTTTGACACTCGTTTGTCTTGGACACCCCATATCTCTTACCTCAGAGTTGAATGCTTTAAGGCTCTTAACCTATTTAAGGTCTTGTCCCATACTTCTTGGGGAGCGAATAGGCGCACGCTCCTCTTTACATTCTTCTCTCGTACTGTCCAAACTTGATTACGATTGCCCTTGTTTACTCGTTTGTTTCTCCTACTCTTTGCAGTCTTGATGCTCTGCACCATACTTAGTTATGCGTCAGCCTTTCGTTCCTTTCCTACCCTCAGCCTGTATATTAAAACTGGCGTCCTGTATCAAAGACCGCCGTGATCGCCTTTTTTTTTTTTTTTTTTTTTTTTTTTTTTTTGTATATATACAAGAGTTGTTAGTCTTGTACAGCCACTAGTACGCGTAGCGTTTCGGGCAAGTCCTTAATCCTATGGTCCCTGGAATACGATCCCCTGCCGCGAAGAATCGTTTTTTCATCAAAGTACACATTTTACTGTTGCGTTAAACAGAGGCTACAGTTAAGGAATTGCGCCCAGTAAATCCTCCCCGGCCAGGATACGAACCCATGACATAGCGCTCGCGGAACGCCAGGCGAGTGTCTTACCACTACACCACGGAGACTTTTGTCTTTGCTACCTTGCGAGGTCCTTACAACATCCTCACTCTCGCCTATGTCGTGCTTTGACTTTTACCCCTCCTGTGGTCCCAGCTCTCCTTCACCATCTCCCTCTCTTTCTGTACGGTTGTCTCGCCTACAAACTTCTCTTTCGGTTAGTGTTACCATATTTCTCCGTGTTCGGTTCTTGCTCCCGTGGAGGGTCCCTCTTCCTAAATTTGGTAAAACCCTGACCGTTGTTACTAAAGCTTTTACCCTTCCTACAGTTCTGAAACGCCCTTTCCTTGAACACTTTTCTTCACACTCCCGCTCCATTTCCATCTTCACCGATGGGTCAAAGTGTGCAGACGGTGTAGGCTACTCTTTTATTTTTCCTGACTACACCTATATATGTTGCCTGCCTCCGGAGACTAGCATCTTCACGACAGAACTAGATGCTATTCTCTATGCTCTTCATCAACTGTTTTCTCGCTGTCAATCCTCCTTTGTTTTTGTAGTTGACTCTTGCAGTGCCCTCATAGCTCTGGAGTCCTTTAATCCAGTCCATCCGGTGGTAGTAGAGATTCAACATTTGCCGTTTCTTATCTCCAGTAGATTTAATGCGGTGTAGTTTTGCTGGGTTCCCACCCATATTGGTGTCCTTAAATGAGCGTGCGGACGTCGCCGCTAAGGAAGCTATCCGCACTTGTCCCATCTCCCGTGAAGGTATTCGTTATCTTGAGGTTATCTTGAGATGATTTCGGGGCTTTTTAGTGTCCCCGCGACCCGGTCCTCGACCAAGCCTCCACCCCCAGGAAGCAGCCCGTGACAGCTGACTAACTCCCAGGTACCTATTTACTGCTAGGTAACAGGGGCATTCAGGGTGAAAGAAACTTTGCCCATTTGTTTCTGCCTCGTGCGGGAATCGAACCCGCGCCACAGAATTAAGAGTCCTGCGCTATTCACCAGGCTACGAGGCCCCTTTACGTTATTCCGACCTTTACCGTTATTCATGCCTCCATCCTTGTTCGTTGGAAGGGTTGTCGGTCTTCTGTTACTGGTAACAAACTGCGTACCCGTAAGAGTCGTGTCCCCCCTTGGCCTTCCTTCCTACCACCATAACCGGCGGTGGGAAACGGCTCTGGCAAGATTGTTTATTGAACACACACACTTAACTCATGGGAATTTAATAGTGCTGCCATGCACCTTATTGTCCCCTCTTATGCTCGTACATATCCTTGTTGAATGTCCTGACTTCCAGGCCGAATGTGTCTTGCATCCCAACCGTCCCTTGCAGTCACTTGTCCTTCAATAGAATTCTTGGTGCATCGGATACCATTGATGTCGTTTGCCTTATGTGTATGTTCTCTTATTCGCATCCTTAGTGATAGGGCACTAAATATGATTATCCCACACATTTGGTGGTGCTGCATAGCCTTTCCATCTTGGTGCCTTCTTTTGATATTTGCCTTCCTTACCCAGGCTCGTGGTGGGGGGCAACCAGACCCCCCCCCCCAATGTCGGACCGTGATGGAAGACCAGGCTCTGTAGCCCTGGCTACATTGGGCCCAAACCAAGCTACAGTACTTCACTGACCCTCCTAACTACTACTCTCTGACCCCCTCCAACCTCTGTGGCGAGCTTGAGCCCAAAGCCCCGTGTTGATCACCTCATCACCTGGAGCAGCGGCTCCTCTCATTGTGACCACTGCACCTTTTACCTCCCATCTTACTGGGGTGCTCTATGCTGTTCCCTCTGCAGATGCACCCACATGATTCCTCCCAATTCTGCTTCGTCCTGACGATTTCAGGACGAAGCAGAATTAATCGAATGAGCTACGACATGGTAAAAGCTCAGCTCGGTCGATTAAGGCAGCGTCTGGGATCCTCTCGGACGTAGGTTCGAACCCTCATCACGGCCCTAGTCGGTTTGTTCATTTGATGTACCACGCTATTGAGAGTTATATCACATTACCTTGCAAACATTCCCAATCTCAGGGCAGGGGCCCCATATGTTTTAAATTTTAAAAGGCTTTTGTGCACCAGAGACTTGTTTTATTAGGTCAATCAACCAAATTTTGTTTGCAAATAGTTTAGTAATGGCCAAGAATTTATGGAGAAACATTTACTACTATATTCCATTCACCTTGACTATTTCCACAGATGGCAATTTTTACCACCAGACTTGCCATCATTTAAATTTCTGCCTGACCAGGCCGTTACTGTGAAATGTGCCGCAAGGTGTAGGAATGGTTACACGTTTGCATATTACACCATTAAAAGCCCGTTATGCCTTTTGACAGACCAAGTCCCAAAGATGTTATGCACATTGTTTCTAAAATATTTTTAAAGAAAAACACTATGAAAGATTAACTAATTTATTAAAAATAAAACATGCAATTTGAGGATACTGTATACATTATTTCCTCATAATTTGTGAAAATAAATTATATACAAAGACATCAGCTTTAATAACTTTTTAAACAATTGCTAAATGCTCTACCCTTTAAGCTCTTATGACTTATAAATATACATTATACCAGTACTTGTAAACGTTTAACATATTCCACATGATTTTGGCTATGACTGTCACCCTTTGAGCGAGTTTTTATACATATAAAAATTGGGAATGTACAGTATAATAAAAACCTTTTTTTACTTGCATCACTGAATTTCTGGACATGAAATTTGTGGTTGAATGTTATCCATGTACACAAATTCTATGTTGCATTATACCATACAATACTTGACTGGAATAGTTATAAAAATTAAGTTACAGTATTTGATAACAGAACTAATGCCCATAACTCGTTAACACAAACCAAAATGAGTGACAGCAAAAACAATAAGGCTAGAAAATGGAAAATATAGCTTCCATCTTGCTAAAAATATTATGTAACCATTAACAGTATGTAAAATGTAACCAAATGTAATGACATTATTCCTCGTATTTTTTTCTCAATACGACTAGCTATCTGGAATGAAATTTAAAAGTATGCTTCAAATAGACATCTTTCTTTGGCAAACAGACTAACAAAAGAGGCTAGACTAAAACTTTCATTACCATCTTAAAATTATTTTGTAATTACTCCAAATATTTACAACCTGGAATGGACAGTGGACGGATGAGTGTAACACCACAGCATAAGCCTTCCCTAGCGCCACAGTTAATCAACAATAGTGGTCTAATGAGGATGAAGTCTATGCTCATGACTTTTCAGTAGTCATGCAATAAACATACACAACACAATTCCAAAAGCCTTAATAAAATGCATCATTTTTCTGAAACTCCTGCCAGTTTCTTTGCAAGAAATAGCAAACACACTCCTCTTATCTTAAGGTTTGTACATATTGTTCCTTAATTTTCCCTCCTTACTACTGTATGTTCACAATGACTGCAAATACCATTATTAAATTGCCCAAAACCATTATAATTCTCTCCTGCCATTTGTGTGGATTTGTGTGTACCTCAGCTTTGAGGAGGGTCAATAAACAATGCATTATATAGGTTTGCAAGTTACAGTATCAAAGTTTTTCATTGAACCTCCATTATCTACAAGTTATTAATGTACAATTAAGGCTGTGCTGCCATCAACAAAAGTGCTTTGAATAGAATGCAAGTTATAAATGGTAAAAATACTTGTACTGTATTAATACAGCTTGAGCTTGGGAATTACATTAATGTAGCACAACATTTGGGAAATAACCGAATCCAGATTTCCAAAATGTGTGGTAAAGTATTATATGGACGGACTGGGCATTCTGCCACTGCAAAAATAAGGCCATGCATGGTTTGGAATGGATAGGATATTATTTTATATATACTGGTACAGTACAGCACACAGTATGGCAATCTTCACAATACAATGACTGAATAAACATTATTTCGATGCGGTGGCAAAGTATTGTAATAATTTCCCTCAAAACATGCCCTACATATTCTAAATTTAAATCAAACGATGGTTTGATTATACAAAAGCAAGTACTGAATGTAAGCTAAATTAAGATGGGTGCCATACCAAATTCATTCTATAATATGCAGGTACCATAAATAAAACAGAATAAAAATGTACATTTTTTAAACGGCTAATTAAAAATTAATTTTAAAACAGGATACAAAACACTTTCCTGAATAAATGAGAAATTCATGAATTATTTCAAGCACAAGTTTAACATGTACATGAAGGATAAAAACAGGAACATCCACGTAGGAGCACATGGCCTACGATTTCTTCTAAATTAGTTTTCATGAATAGCATGCATTTGGGCATGCAGTATACTGCAGTAGGGAAAAGTCACCCATATCTGCTTACTGATCATGAAACCCTAGAGTACCTGCACTGTTGCAAAGAATTTTGCAAATGTGACAAGAACTCTTCAAATATACAGCATTTCAATAAAGTTACACTTAGAAAGTTCAATTTTACACGACAAAGATTCTTACCATGCATGCAAAAAGATTGTTTTAAATGTTAAATTTAAGGGGCTGTATTATTTGCCCCTTTGTTTGAAGCAGATGCATTGTTCGTAAACTATAGAATGATATTTGGGGCAGACACCTGGAAACATGCATCAATAGTAAATTTTTGAGCTGGAAACCAGCACAACAACCACCACACAGTGCTGGTATGGTATATGGCCACTAAGTTCAAGTACAGTACCTCCAAATCCATTGTAAACCAACATTATGCTGCCTTACATATTTATGTCAGATCATCATATTCAGTGGTTACCAAGGAATGAGCTCCAGGACACTGAGGTGGCTGATCTTTGTCTGGCCAAACCCACTAGGTACTAAGCATTAAATAATAGCAAGATTGCTTAAAAAGTAAATACAGTACAATAAACAAAAAGATAAGTATGAATTAAAATTTTAAGATCACACAACAGTACATGACAAAAGATGTTACCTTTTTTCCTTTTAATGCACAAATATATTTAATTAATGTGGAAGACCCAAAAAGAGACTGCCACGTCCACTTCAGGATTGTGGAAGCTTGCTTAGGGGGATGGACTTTGCATAAAATACTTAGTGTTTACCTTTAATGGTCCCCATTAGCCAAAGGCAGACAGGAGAGGCTGTCTGCCATCACCTAACCAGTCTTGTCAATTGGCTAGTGGAAATTAAACCGACAATGACAAAACATGAAAACATTAGTTAAACCTTGTTGATTAACCTAGCAAGAGTAAAGTAGGATTATATGCATGAAGATAGTGCAAACAAGCCTTTACTAATACAAAAATTGGTTTACTTAACTGGATTCTACAACTTCTTACCAAATGAAGATTTTAGGGCAAATTAATTTAAGAACTAAAATGCTATGGTACATAAATGCAAGGTAAATAAATGTAAAGATCTTTTGCACAATCTTTCCCAAATATTTTAGACTGACTATTTCAAGTGTTAATGATTGTTGCACTATTTTAAGCTCGTACTTTTAAACTTCTACACAAATGTTACTCACATTTGAAGAGGAAGTACAAAATGGGACCTACTTTTACACAAGTGAGAAAGGAACAGAAGCCAACTAAGGTCAAAGCACTTATCAAGTCTGTTTCACCCAATAAGATATATTATACCTAGTTACAGCTAGATTTATGCATGACAGACCCCTGGCCAAATGGGCTAAATGCTTCCACTTTCAAATATTGGTTAATTCCCCCTAGACTTTATCAGAGCATAAATCCACCCTTTAAATGGGATTCCAAAACAATCAAGACATGGTTAAGTAGAGAAGATAGGGAGAAAGATTTTTAAGAAAATTATGTAGTCAGGAAACTTTTGTCAGTTCATTACAAATAATTGTCTAAAAAGACCAAACTAAAAAGCTTTATACAGTATAATATATATCGAGGGTCATCGTGCACAGAAAACTGAGCAAAATAAGTTTTAGGAGTTTGGCAACACTTTCCATGTACCAAACATCTGCCATCATGTTGTTCTGGTACCAAATGCCACAAAATATAACAACTGTTTCCAACAACACCTGCCATCTAAGGCTCTAAGGACAGGTGCACCAACAACTGCTCTAGAAAAAAAATAATTTGGCACAGCTCACTTGCCATTTTTTTCCATTACTTCCTTTAGGAACCTAACAGGAAGGACTTACAAATAAATGTCTATTCTTGGTATACACTAATGCACAAATTATTAGGAGTAAATTAAACAAAAATAAAAAATTACTAACAATTTGTACAAAACCACAACTACATTAATGTCATCCATACTAATACCTGTTCATTTCCAGAGCACATGTCAAACCATTGCAATCATCAAAATGGCAAGTTCTATGTATGAGCACAAAATTTTTGAAGGTTATGTAATCAATATTATCGAAGAAGGCAGGTTCCAATAATCATCATCACTCCAGTGAATGCTGTAATAATGAGACAACTGCTGGGTCGACTATCAGCAGCAGGATTGCAACCATCTTTATCATTACAAGTACAGTATTCCATATGAATGTTGAAAGTTCCTGTGCGGTATATACAGTACCGAGCATCTCCTCCAACACCAGGTTCACCAAGCCGAGCACAATCTCTCTTGTACCGCCAATGGCCGTTAACTTTTAGGAAAGATAAACGAGTTAATGTTAGATCAATAACTGGATTTCATAACAAGGTGCCCCCATTTCCTACTAGCTCCTATCATACCCGAGAGAAGATAATATGGCCTAACATTTGCTATCAACATGAAAAGTATGGCTAGCTGGAATGCAAGACTTGTCCTGATCCCAATAAAATCCAACATGAAAAGTAAAAGAATTCAAAGCTAAGAAAAAACTAGATGTAATAGAACCCATGTGCTTCACACCAGAATATGTTTGATAAGTCTCAAGACTAAATCTATGGAAACATGGCATGCAAATAAAAGAACCCAATACAGGTACAGTAAATTGTTTCAGAAAACCTCTTAGTATTTCCTGGCACTTCATAAGGTGGAAATGCTTTACTGCATACTCTAGGACTGGCCTGATATAAACAGAGTTGTGTTCCGAATTATTCCTATTAACAATAGTCCGCGTGGCGAAGTGGCAAGAAACTTGTCCGGTGCTTCGCGAGCGCTTTGGCCTGGGTTCATATCTTGGTCGGGGAGGATTGACCGAGTGCCAATCCTTAACTGTAGTGGATGAGGAGTCGCAATAATGTGGCCGAATTATGTCTACCAAACCTAGAAGGTGAAGGGACGACGGCGTTTCGGTCCGTCCTGGACCATTCTCAAGTCGATTGCGAGATTCAACTCGAGAATGATCCAGGACGGACCAAAATGTCGTCGTCCCTTCACTTTCTAGTGTATGGTTTGGTCAACTTAACTGTAGCCACTTTCACCCAGCAGTGAATGGGTACCCAGATGTTAAACGATTGATGGGTCGTAATCCAGGGAAAACCAATTATTATTAAAGGACCTGCCAGAAACGCTATGCGTGCTAGTAGCTTTACAAGAACGTAAGAACTCTTGTATATATAAATAAAAAATGTATAAAATATTAGGTTTCCATTATTCCTATGCTCATAAAATTTTGCATATGCTGCCAATTATTTTTTGTTTGTGGTGCTAGTGCTGTCCTTATGTCTACAATGAAGTCCTTCTGTTATGTTGTGGTAGTTGGGTGTGGATTCCATGCTGGTCCTGAATATGATGACCAAACAATGTCAGAAGATGTAAAAATGATTTTTCGGTCGGTCTTGGACCATTATCAAGTTGTGCAAAAGAAGAGGAATGCATAGGCAAATGTATAAGGCGAGAACAAGAACAGGGTAGGAAAAAGCAATGAGGGCAAAGCTTAGGTCAGATCAAGTTTGTTAAGAAGATCGGAGCATTTAAGTATGTACTGTGAAAGGGAGAGTCAACATGGTCATGAATATTTTGATATTTACTTCACATATTACAGTATATAGATTGACGTAAGAATAATTTCCAATTTAGATTTTTACATGCAGTTCTAAATTTGTTATCTTCCCAAATTAGATTTATACTGTCAAGCTTATATTCACCTCGAAAGTTATCATTAGAATTATGTCCAATAATACTGCCCGAAACGCTGCGCGTACTAGTGGCTTTACAAGAATGTAATTACTATGCTATGGTATCCTCACAACCCCCAATGTACCTTCTTGTATATATATAAATAAATAAATAAATAATTATTACATTATATCCACTTAAGTTTTTATCTTTAAGATTCTCCCAGTTGCCTTTCCTTAATAGAATAGATTCCTTGTTTCCTATCTAACTTAACCATCATTATTAATTTACACTTGAAATACATGGTTATTTGACTGCCCACTCTTGAGTGGGGCAAAATATTCCTGTAATGCTCTGCCGTCCTGCATTTTATATGCCTCATCAGCTTTACATCACATGCAAACATAGAACTAGCCCACACTCTCACAGCAGGACAATTCACCTAAATTAATACCTTTGTGACCGTGCCATCAGTAAAGGCTTCTCGTGTAGCTGTTGGTGCCTGATGTTACACAAGTACAGTACTGTACTGAATACCATTTCTAATACAGCTCAAACATCAAAGTTTATGTTTGAGGTTTGATATTTTACTACTACGACTGCAGAAATAATACGCCTTTCTAGGTGTACCACTATTACAGCCTTAGTATCAAAATATCAAACCTCAAACATAAACTTTGATGTTTGAGCTGTATTAGAAACAGTATTCAGTACAGTACTATACACAAAAGCATTAATGAATATTTTGTCTTTGTGACCATCTTGTACCACTCATGAACATCAACAGCTACATGGAAAACATGCAATCTACCACCAGTGAAGCATGCCATTTTAAATGTACTGTATTAAGAACAGTACAGTAATATATTATTTTACCAAGCCTTGGGGGAAAATCTCGCCTACTTGACATATCCCTCAAGCTCGGTGAAACTTCTATGACCCTTCAATGGTGGTGGTCAGAATTGGGTAACAGCAATTGTGATCCTCTTGTCCGAGTCCTTCAAAACCAGATGGGGCTGAACAATAGAACAGGTCGTGGAAATTACTGAAGCCAAGATACAGACATGTGGCACGTCTGTATATGGGTATACAGACAGCCACATGCTTTATGAACTTCCCAGTTTCACAAGCGGGGTTGGGGCTTTACACTTCCCCAAAAAAGTTCGGGAAGCGAGGAAGCGGTCCGCCAGGCCTCGCGCCAGCTCGGGGTGGTGGGTTTGGGAGATGGCTTAGTTTGCCCACTGACCGTGCCAGGTGTCTAGTGTCTTCTACCATGTAACGTCACAGAATCACAGCCCATTGTTCCCATTGTTTTGATTTGTCACGAGACTGGAGTATTCATTCTGTGACTTTTGTTTGATATATCTGCACAATCTAGGAACATTCATGCACCATGACGGCTCCAAATGCACGCTTTGTCAGTGAAAGCATCAACAAGCGGGATACGTAAAAGAATGAGGTCAGTGATGACATTTGAGAAAAATGTTGAAATAATTAAGAATGTGCCGAGTGAAATCCCGAGAAGTGTCGTGTGTGCTGAATATGGCATTACAAAAAGTACCGTTTTTGATCTTCCGATAGCCAAACCTATCATTTTTTACTTTCTTTAGAAGTGAAAGTGATAAGGCAATACAAAAAAGAAAGGTAGTAAGTAATGCAAAAGTGGAGTGTTGATAATGCAGTGTGGGAGTGGTCCAAACAGAGGCATGAGGTGATGAAGTCAGTGGCAGGCTGGCTGCTCAAAGGAAAATGTAATATGGAATAAGTTTAGAAATATTTTGAAGTCATTTTGGCATTTATGAAAATGAGTAACAGTGAATTTGAAACTAAGGACATGATGAGCCTGTACATTTGTATATGAAGGCGATGAGTCACAACGTGGCCAAGTATGTTTACCAGACCACACACTAGAAAGTGGAGGGACAACGACATTTCGGTCCGTCCTGGATCATTCTAAAGTCGAAGATGGCACCCTCAACACTAGAGAATGGTTCAGGACGAACCAAAACGTCGTCGTCCCTTCACTTTCTAGTGTGTGGTCTGGTCAACATTTGTATATGAAGTTTTTGAAAATAAGATCAAAGGGAATGAAACCAATGTCAATTAAAGTCTTTTGCAATGGCTTCTGAGAAAGCTCACATTATCTCACTTGCACCTTACTCATCACATGTTGAGCCAAATATGTCAACATCTGAGGTTACCTTATCACCATTAATCTCCACTTCAGTCAATCCAACACCAACATCCACCACCACCTCTTCCGTAAATAACTATGATCCATCAACAATGATAATCAAGATAAGTGGGGCAGGACTTCTCTTATTGGCGAGTACAAACAAAATTCTGTCACATTTTCCTTTTACAAACTTACAGGTAAACTAATGGGTCTCGGCCCCGAAGGCTTTGCAAAGCACTTGGTCATCTGTAGCAACATGCGCCCTCTCTAGTCTGCTGCTACTCTAGTTGATGACTTCAATGACTCATTTCCTGTGTTATTAGCAAACATGGAAAAATATGTTGCCAAACTTTGCAGATGCAAGTAACTCCAATTTGTAGAGTGACCAGGTAAATGGCAATGCTAATAAAAATCTATAAAGTACTTGGTCATTCCCTCACTTCCTGAGTGAGCCACCTCATTGGTGGCAATTATATGCTATTTGCCCAAACACTACAGTAGAGCGATTATTATTCTACACTCCCCACCCCTAATCTGTTGAACTGCAAGAGGTGGCCGAGTCTCCTTTCTTATATAAACCATATACTTGTATACCAGGACAAATTCTTAAAACGAACACTTGCCAATGAAGTTATTCTACTACCCTGACATACCACCAGAAGTTTTTCTGTACAAAATATCAAACAAAAAATACAAGAGCAACAAACCTTTCATTCTTATTTTGCGGCACATCGTAGCTTTAACTCCAGGAAGATGACCAAGCTCTGGCTCAAGATAGCATTCTTTGGGGTTAGCAGTGGAGTTATCAAATGGATCGCTGCAGAATGGGTCCAACATGCTGTTGCAGAACCAACACTTTATGCCTGCAAGAAACTTAGTTTTACTTTTATATACAGAACAGAAAAGAGTTGTATATTGCACAGGAGAAATTAGAGCTTTAACTTTCAACATGACAAAGCTAACCTATCAAACCCAACAACATGTCAGTTACATGTATGGGTTACATGGCTTAAACATCATTTCATGTGGACTTTATAAACCATGCCCATTTATTATACTGTACTGTATATGCAATCTCTCTTAATAGATTTAAAAAACAAAAAATTTAAGAGTATAAAATGTAAACAATCAAATTATGTTTTTATTTTGTCTTATGGACAAGACAAACGCACACATAAATACCCACGTCCAGTACTCGCGATAATGTGATCGACTTGCATATAACATTGTCAGTTACAATAATTCGGATCTGTAATTGGCAAACCAAAGTATGTAGCCAGTTTTAACAAATGTATCACCAAGGCAAATTTGAAGAATAGTTATTAAAAATTAGTTTTGTCAGGAACAGGAAGCCTGTGTATACTGCATACTCTATATATACTTTAGACTTTTATCAAAGTCTTCCTCTAAGGTTGAACTACTGATCCTCCTCAGGATGCAAACCTACAACAGTTGCCCAAGAGAAGTTGGGCAACTATTGGGCAAATATAAGTAGTCCCATTAGCCTCATTCCTTTGGGTATGGAGCGGGTTATGAGGGAGAGCATCCAGATGAACATCTTTATTAATAACAACTCCAGTTCTCAGAATATCAGGATTACAGAAAAGACACCCGATCATAATTCCACAGAAGACATTACCGTATGTGCATCGGCAGTTGGGAATAGAGGTGACATGGTCAGGTCAAGAAGGATAAGAGGATTGGATCCAGGGTAGCAGCCTCATTAGTAGTCGAGAGGCAAGTCTTGTCCTAAGCACATACTCAGACCTTGACAAAGCACTCAGGGGGGAGTGAAAGACTTGGTGTAAATGTTTACATAAATTTCACATACTGTACTACATAAGTGCGAGTTATCCTATTATTATTATATACTTTAGAGCTCTTGACAAATGCATTTTTGTTGAATCCTATTAATTTTCATAACTACAGTAATTAAGAGATCCATCACACTCCTAAATTAGCATGTAGCCCAAGCACCTTCACACATGTAATCATGGCTCGAGCCAATATTATTCCAGATAGTCTCGTCAAATGTTATGTATGCCAACTATCCTTCTAGGCCACGGCCCAGGGGCCACGACGCCGCCAAGAAATGAGACTGACAGCAGTATAGCATCGTGACAGGCACCACATAAGCTTACATGAGCACGGTGTGAGGTCACCACACCCTCAGGGCGTCAGGTCACCACACCCTCAGGGCGTCAGGTCACCACACACCCTCAGGGCGTCAGGTCACCACACCCTCAGGGCATCAGGCCTCCATGCACCAGGCAGGTGACGCCCCCGCCCGAACAAAGCTCTGAGCGCCTCATTAACCTGTCCCTCACCACGCCAGCACGTGAGGTGCCTTCCCCAACCTTACCTTTCCTGACCTGGGCGGTGGTGAGAGTAAGGAGTGAGAGGGAGAAGAGGAGGGACGTGTAGAGCAGCATGGTGGTGGTGGTGGTGGTGGTGGTGACGGTGTTGGTGCTGCTCTGGGCTCCCTCACACACGCACACACTCATTCATTCCGCCTCGCCTCAACACACTCACTCATACAATACCATAACTCATTTACTGAAACACAAAACTAATACTCTTTGCTCAAAATTATTATTAGAACATATATTTTGGGGGGTTTCATGGTGTATAGGTGCAGGTTTCAAGCATTTCAAAAGGTCACGTGACCACACCGACCACTCCTGGAAAAATGAATAAATCAAATCTTGTTATATATACTTATTTGTGCATTTAAATATTTACAGAATAACACTATAATGCTGTTAATTCCGTAATCAGAGAAATACAATCAGGAACTCTAAATATATGAAGGTGTTGTCGCCTTAATCAATGTTGTCTAAGGTGCGCATTACGTTTTCTGTGACTCTCACCGGCTTCGGACATGGCGCGTAGTATTGGTTCAAATATTTACAACAAATATATTGTATGAATAAATATTGAAAACTTACTGTTTAAGATTGTACATTGTATAGAGATTATACTAAAGAGAATACTACCATAGTGCATGATATGTCCGTATATCGTAGAGACAGATCTGAGTACACTATATAAAATGAGACGAATTAATTCGTAGATTGTGCAATCTTTTACAATTGCAATACAAGTATAGTGCAAGGAGCTCACTGGGCAAATATTACCTGGAGGCCACTTGATACATCACACACAAGTAATGACATCCCAAATGGATGACTATCTGTAGGCGATTGAAGTTTCTTTTCAGTCGGAACAAAAGGAATATGAGAAATATAATGACTAATATTAATTGTAACTGTTAAGTGTTAACAAAGAAGAAAGACATCGTGAATAGCAATTTGGTGTAGGTCTTCAATATGAAACATTTGGACTGCATATCCAGAGCACACCACTTGAAGCCATATATAGAAAATAATTATTGAACCAACTATATAGTTTATAAAGAAAGATAAATAGACTCTCGATATATGTTATTAAAAAATGAGTCAAACAAAACTTGTGGGAAGTGTTAAATTAGTAGACTGGTAAATGTCAGCATTTCAATTACTGTATCTCTGATGTAAATTAGTAGACTGGTAGATGTCAGCGTTACAATTACTGTATCTCTGATGTAAATTAGTAGACTGGTCGATGTCAGCGTTATAAGTACTGTATCTGATGTAAATTAGTAGATTGATAGATGTCAGCGTTATAAGTACTGTATCTCTGATGTAAATTAGTAGACTGGTAGATGTCAGCGTTACAAGTACTGTATCTCTGATGTAAATTAGTAGATTGGTAGATGTCAGCGTTATAAGTACTGTATCTCTGATGTAAATTAATAGATTGGTAGATGTCAGCGTTATAAGTACTGTATCTCTGATGTAAATTAATAGATTGGTAGATGTCAGCGTTACAAGTACTGTATCTCTGATGTAAAAAATATCAATGTTATGTACTTTCACAACCCCAATGTACTTTAATTATTGTATATAAATAAATAAATATATAAGGGGATCAAGATCAACAGCCTCACGCTAAAGCATTGTATCTTAGACTGCGAAAATGTATATAGGTTTACAGAGATCTAATCTTACATTACATGAAATGGTAAATCTACTGGTATTAAAAAAGTACTTGTAATTCTTGCACTGTATTCATATTTCGCTTCCATAGTAGTTAAAAGAAAGTTTATATGATGAAAGTATAAGTTGTGATGAGTATAAACCGCACCACTTCTATTGCGAACGGGGTGAGAATAGCTTGAGCTACCTCATCCCTTTGTGTGTATTTTACCTCAATAAACTTATTTCAATTTCAACTCTATTGCCCAATAAGTGTTGAAAAATATGATAAGTGTTGAGAAAATGGCGTATACCTACAATATTAGCACATGTAGCAATTACAGTGCTACATTCTGTTAACAGTTATCATTATAATTAAATATAAGGAGTTCATATAAATTATAAAATCCTGGATCAAACAACATCCGCTGAGGTCTCTTAGACTTTTTGTGACCTCAGTAATCCTTTTGTGCTACCGCTCACAGGATGAGTATTGGGTGCACAATAAACTGAGGCTCACAGGATGAGTATGGGGGTGCACAATAAACTGAGGCTCACAGGATGAGTATGGGGTGCACAATAAACTATATGGCTCACAGGATGAGTATTGGGTGCACAATAAACTACGGCTCACAGGATGAGTATTGGGTGCACAATAAACTGAGGCTCACAGGATGAGTATTGGGTGCACAATAAATTACGGCTCACAGGATGAGTATTGGGTGCACAATAAATTACGGCTCACAGGATGAGTATTGGGTTCACAATAAACTGAGGCTTACAGGATGAGTATGGGGTGCACAATAAACTGAGGCTCACAGGATGAGTATTGGGTGCACAATAAATTACGGCTCACAGGATGAGTATTGGGTTCACAATAAACTGAGGCTTACAGGATGAGTATTGGGTGCACAATAAACTGAGGCTCGCAGGATGAGTATTGGGTGCACAATAAACTGAGGGTCGCAGGATGAGTATTGGGTGCACAATAAACTGAGGCTCACAGGATGAGTATTGGGTGCATAATAAACTGAGGCTCGTAGGATGAGTATTGGGTGCACAATAAACTGAGACTCGTAGGATGAGTATTGGGTGCACAATAAACTGAAGCTCACAGGACGAGTATTGGGTGCACAATAAACTGAGGCTCACAGGATGAGTACTGGGTGCATAATAGGCTACCACTCATAGGATGAGTATGGGGTGTATAATAAACTACCGCTCACATGATGAGTATTTGGTGCACAATAGACTACGGCTCACAGGATGAGTATGGGGTGCACAATAAATTACCGCTCACAGGATGAGTATGGGGTGGTATAGGGTGCACAATGAACTACCGCTAACAGGATGAGTATGGGGTGCACAATAAATTACCGCTCACAGGATGAGTATGGGGTACACAATAAACTACCACTCACAGGATGAGTTTGGGGTGGACAATAAACTACCACTCACAGGATGAGTATGGGGTGCACAATAAACTACAGCTCACAGGATGAGTATGGGGTGCACAATAAATTACCTCTCACAGGATGAGTATGTTCACGAGGAGAAAGCACTAAGAAAGTATGACTATATAGTGCTTGGAAGGAATATAAGGACATGGAGCTGGAATATAAGGAAGGAACAGTTCCCAACTATATGGAAGCCACAGTACAAAAAAGATAAAAAAATGATCATCCCAGAACTAAGTCGTCTCTCATGACTGTGTATCGACTGTGTACCTAAGCTGGTTGATGATGATGATGATGATGATGATGATGATGATGATGATGATGATGATGATGATGATGATGATGATGATATAAATAAATAATAAATATGTTTATTCAGGTAAGGTACATACATACAAGTGATGTTACATTAATGGATTGATATATAGATAGAGCTAGTACATACAATGCCTAAAGCCACTATTACGCAATGCGTTTCGGGCAACATGTTCCCGATGATGATGATGATGATGATGATGATGATGATGATGATGATGACGATGATGGTGATGACGATAAGAAGAAGTAGGTTACCTACTCTTCACCATAACCAAAACATTTACTGTAATACCAGGAATAGTTTCAGTCTGGAGTTGCCAGACGTACAGTGAAGTAGACCTAATACTTTGTTAAGATGCAAAAAATTGAAAAGCTCTTATATTTTCAGATTTACTCAAATGTTTAAGAAAACCACACAAATAGCACAGCATAAATCGTTAAGATATATGACAAAGAGTCGCAGTATACAACGTGTTTCCCAGCTGGAGGCATGTCAGTATATCTTGGGGAGCGGCGGAGTGCAGCTGCTGGTATTGATCTCTCCGCTTGACACTCTTGTTGGTTGAGATCAGTCTCTCTCTCCCACTATGGCGGGAGCGATCATTGAAAACCTCAGTGGCCGCAAATTAGGAGTGTTGATTGTCTTCCTGATGATCTGCCAGGTGGTGTGCTTCCTGGTGGGCGCATTGATCGGTGAGTACCGCCAGTCAGGCCCTACAACAAAGGCCGCCACAGGAACCACCAATTTTGGATCGCCTGACCACACAATTTGGGGACTGTCATGGCCCTGTACCTAGTTAAATGATGCCGTGTGCCACCCATCTCGTGGTGTGGCTAGGTAAAGCGAGGGATCCACGTGTAGAACAGGCGACAGGTGAGGGGAGAGGGAGGTATGTCTCGCATCATGGCAGAGATGAGCTGGGATGCTGTGAGTGCTCTCCGGGATGTCTCGCAGCATCACTTAGACCAGCGCCTACAGGGTTATGCCAGCCTCATGTTTTTTTGTTGTACTCTTGTTCTACATCTTTTAATATATAATAGAGACATGAAGATTAACCCTTGACGGGTACGACGGGGCGCGTCCCGTCCCTCGATCAGCGTCGACCCCTGAATCAACAAAATCTTGTAATTTACCTGAGAGCCACTAATACAAGTGGCCTTGAACAATTTAATATATAAATTGCCTACTCTCAACAATAAATTGTAACACTACAGGTATTAAGAATCTTCATTGGGTTTCATATGAACAGGAGGGTTGGTGTGATAATTCGTTTCCCCGGTCTGCTGAAATCTCCCAAATTTATCCAGCAGTTATACGTAATATTCTTTTAAGTATAGTATTCTGATAATTACATTTTAGTATACTATATATTAAACTCGAGTATATAATAATGCTGTGATTATGGGAATATCGTTGCTTTGGTAGTCAAGTGTAATTTAATAATTATTTTCATTTTGTAAGTGATCATACTGTACATAGTAGGCCTATGATGGATAAATTTTAGTACCTGTACTGTACCGTAAGTACAACAAAGCTAAAAATCAATTGACATTTTGGGTTAAGCTTAACCCAAAATGTGGGTTAAGGGCGCCTGTCTGACAGCTGAGTGGACAGCGCTTCGGATTCGTAGTTCTGAAGTTCTGGGTTCGATCTCCGGTGGAGACAGAAACAAATAGGCAAAATGATTCTTTCATCCTGATGCCCCCTGTTACTTAGCAGTAAATAGATACCTGGGAGTTAGACAGCTGCTGGGGCTGCTTCCTGGGGGGGGGGGGGGTGTAACAAAAAGGTCTGGTCTAGGACTGGGCAGCGGGGACTCTAAGCCCCGAAAACAATTCAGGATAACCTCAAGATAAATGTTTGGTTATAATTGGTTATAAATAATGCAGTTTAGGGTAACTTACAGGGTACTAAGATTAATGGGGGGGGACTTTTGACAAGCTGCTGTCTTCTTATCCCCATTGAAGGAATGGGAAAATAGTCATTGGATAATTAAGGTAAATACCTTTTAAGCTAATATTAAAGAATATTTATGCTAGGTTAATATTTAGTGCAGTGTTCCCTAGATTTTTTCTTGAGTAAGAACTGATAAAAAACAATGCACGCTAGTAGCTTTGCAATAATGTAACATGCATGCCAAAATTCTAACAAATCTCATTGTGTATTTTTTTAAATCCTTAAATAAGTAGAAAAAATAAACTTACCTGCTTGCAAAAATTAACAATAAACATTATTAAAGTACCGTAGCTCATTAGTAGTACAGTATTTACTATAGAAGTGGCACCCGTGTACAATGCCTAAGGTTTTGTGATAACTTTGGTGCATACTGTAATGTACTTATTTGCTTTTAATATTATGTTTTATACAGTGAATACTTAGTCATATGGATAAAAGCACTACGCTACACACAGAAATCACAATAACGTGATGCATCAATGAACAAATCCACAAGGGCCGTGACGAGGATTCGAACCTACGTCCGAGATAATCCCAGATGCTGCCTTAATCGACTGAGCTACAACATGGTCAAGAGTTGAAACCAGAAGTTGTACCTAACTTACTTGGATCCTGTATCCTCTCCGAGACACAAACCAGGATTTTACACAATTTTCCCTTTTTTTTTTTCCCATCACAATTTTCCCAATTTTCCCAATAAGTAAGTTCTACCTCTTCGCCCTTAGGGTGAAGAGGTAGAACGGCCTATTGACATAGCTTGAGTGCATGGGGGGAGTTGTGTAAAACCCTGGTTTGTGTCTCGGAGAGGTTGCAAGATCCAAGTAAGTTAGGTACCGTACAACTTCTGGTTTCAACTCTTTTTGACCATGTCGTTGCTCAGTCGATTAAGGCAGTGTCTGGGATTATCTCGGACGTAGGTTCGAATCCTGGTCATGGCCCTTGTGGATTTATTCATAAAAGCACTATACAGTATTAAGTTCTCATGCAAATTTTATATTTTTTGCCAGATTTGTATCTCAATCTTACTAATATAAGAAAAAACTTATGGGAAAGGAAAAGAAATTTAAAAGGATGGTAGGTAGGAGACAAACTATTAATTTTGCCTCTGCATGTCAAGAAACCTTTAGATATCAATAAACTTTTATTGCCAGTGTATAGAAAATAGGGACAAGTCAGTAAATAGTAGGGAGGGTTTTATCCTATTTGACATAATGTGATAATACACAAACTTACATTAAAGCTGAATGCTATTTTAAAACCATTCTACATTTCAAAATACTGTACACCAATTTTAAACTCGCAATTTGGTTTCCCTCAGTTGGGAACAGGAAGCCTGTTTGGTTTGTTGAGGTCCTCTTGAGCCAACTGCTGACCTTCCTGGTGGTACAGTCAAGTTTATTCTTGACTTGCAATCAGTAATGCCACTTTTGAATACATGGATGGTGAAATACTAAAGAAATTGTTCACGACCATTGTTAGACCAAAGCTGGAATATGCAGCGGTTGTATGGCAAACCACTCTTCAACTGTAACCTGACTATCCTGACAACTGCACCATCATTTTATAAGTTGTTAAAGTACACAAAGCTAAAAAAAACTGAAACTAGCAGAAAAATTTAAATTCAAGAAAAAATGTGCTCTGATGTGGAACAGTTTTGCCAATTTTTGAAGTAATTTTTCCAGACATGGGGCTTGGGGGAACTTGGAAAAATAAAACATTGTATTGGTACTATAAACATAATGTTGGGCACAGTACCTTGCATCGTGCAAATAATTTTCCATGTGTAACTATCTAAGTTTAATTACCTAAGTGTAGTTACAGGATGAGAGCTACGCTTGTGGTGTCCCGTCTTCCCAGCACTTTGTAATATGACGCTTTGAAACTACTGCCGGTTTTGGCCCTCCATCTTCTCGCCTAACTTGTTCCAACCGTCTACCACTCTGTTGGTAGACGGTTGCGAAAGTGAATTTTCTTATTTTTTCGGCAGCTTTGTTTAGTTAGTTTAAATCTATGACCTCTCTTTTCTTGAAGTTCCAAGTGTCAGGAATTCTTCCCTATCAATTTTATTGATTCCTGTTGCTATTTTATATGTAGTGGTCATATCATGATCATATATATGTAGTTTTCTTCTATCTTCTAGTTTTGGCATATTTAATGCCTCTCATCTCTTCTCATAGCTCTTGTCCTTATGTTCTGGGAGCCATTTAGTCATTGCACCTTTTCCAGTTTGTTGATGTGCTTAAGATATGGGCACCATACAACTGCTGCATATTGCAGCTTTGGTTTAACAATGGTCGTGAACAATTTCTTTAGTATTTCACTATCCATGTATTTAAAAGCAATTCTGAAATTGGAAAGTGTAGCACAGGCTTTTCACACGATGTCCTTTATTGTCCTCGGGTGATAATTTTCTTTCTAGAACCACCCCTAGATCTCTATCAGAATTGTTTAAAGATTTTTCACATAATTTATAGGTTGTGTATGTTCTATTCTACATTCCATAACATGGCATTTATTCACATTAATTAAATTCCATTTACCACATGGTGCTCAATACACTTGTTTTGTCTAGGTCTTCTTGAAGGGTGGGACAGTTGTCTTAAGTTTCTTATCCTTCCTAGTGTCTTAACATTATCAGCAAATATGTTCATATACAGTAATTCTGTATTCCATCTGGGAGGTCGTTTATGTAGACAGTGAACATGTCGTACTCCATGCATGACATTTCTCCAGTTCAATACATTGCCTCTGATTACTGCCCTCATTTTTCTGTCGGAAAATTTTTCATCCATGTTAGATGTTTCCCTGTCATTCCTCTAGAAAGTTCCAGTTTCCAGAACAACCTGTATATGGAACTCTGTCAAAAACCTATTTTAGGTTCAAATAGATGCAATCAACCCAACCATCTGTTTCCTGTAAAGTCTTTGTGGCTCTATCATAGAAACTGAGTAAATTCATTGCTCAGGATCTTCCAGATCAAAAACCATACTGACTGTCTGTTATTATAATACAGTATAATTTTTGTCCAGGTGTTCTACCCATTTAGTTTAAATTATTTTTTAAAATATTTTAACTACTACACTTGAGTGATACAGGTCTATAATTGAGGGGGGTGGGGGGGTCTTCCCTGCTGCCATTTTTGAAGATTGGAACTGTGTTAGCCTCTTTCCATATATCTGCTAGGACTTTTGTACACAGGGATGCCTGAAAAATAAGTTGAAGTGGAATGCTGAGCTCAGGTGCACATTCTCTCAGAACCCATGGTGAGACTCCATGTGGACCAACTGCTTTGTTCTTCTTTGGCTCCTTGAGGATTTTTTCCACTTTGTCTCCAGACACCTCTGTGTACATACTCTGCGTTTCTCTGGAATTCTTATTGTGTCTAGTTCTCTGAAGATTTCATTTTGCACAAGCACACTTTGGAACTGTTCATTTAATGTTTCACACATTTCCTTTTAATTTTCTGTGAATCTGTTTCTCATTTTCAACCTTGGAATATTATCCTTTACCTGCAATTTGCTTTTGATGAATTTATAGAATAGGACTGATTCTGTTTTACGTTTGTCCCGCTATACGTTTCTTAAGTTTTTTCTGCCTCTCTCCTCACTGCCGTACACACAATCAGTGTGAGTGCATATTGCTGACTCTTCAGTTAGACCATCTCTTGCCAAACCCTTTCCTTGTGACAGATGTCTTCCTGCTTACTGTAGCCATTCTATGTGTTCGACTTTATCAGGGTATAGATGTCTTTTTTTTTTTTAATGTGTAGATAAGTCTTATGATCATTAGATAATGTGTATAGAAACAGTGATTATGCATTAAAGTTAAAAAGATTATTTTTTAACAAGGAAATCTACTGAAAATGCTATTTCATATACAGTATTGTAATATGATTTTTTTTTTATCTAAGCCCATATTGTTAGTAATTAAATAAATGACTGTAGCCTGTAGTTGAAGCCAATGACACTCAAGGGGTGGAAAGTTTTGGCAGAGCATTTCCTCTACCTTCTCAAGATCAGAAATAATTTTTGTATGCCTTATTTTGTACAAAGTTCTAAAGCAAATTTAAGTATTGTTGGTCTTGGGTATTAACATGTGTTGGAGGTGGACAGGATAAATATATATTTTGATAAGTTAGTGTTTTTTGTTTTTAAATTGGCTAAAATATTGATTTCCCAACTTAATGATAAAGTTCAGGATGTAAGATATAAAAATACAATTAGTAAACCTCTAGTTTGTTATAATTTTGTTACTGGACTAAACTACAAATAAGCTAACAGATTGTTCAAGAAATTCAACAAAAGATACAGATTTTGAAGAGGGCATTATGTAAAAATAATTAGGGGAAATGGATCATGGATAATGGGGTAATACGTAAAAATAAATGATTAGATTTCTGTGGGAGTGTGGGGGGAGTGGAGGGTGTGGGGGAGTGGAGAGTGTGGGGGATAAGTGGGGGTGTTGGGGGGGGGGGGAGAGTGAGAGTGTTTGGGGGGGGGTGAGAGTGTTTGGGGGGGGGGAGAGTGGAAGAGTTTGGGGGGGGGGGAATGTGAGGGAAGGAGGGGTCTATCTTGAGGTTATCTTGCGATGATTTTGGGGCTTAAGTGTCCGTCCACCATATGATCAGACAATCCAGGAGCTCCATGAACTCCCGAACATACAGCCACTAAACATCAGACTGCAGCACCAAGCCATCAGGGTGTGGAACACCATCGAAATGTTAGAGGACCCAATGTTAGAAAGATTGCTCCAAGATGAGACGCCCCGCTCCCACAGCTTATGGCCCAAGAGCCTCGATTCACTAGAGGAAAACCGCGCCCCACAGTACATAATTCCCAGATGAAATACTGACCAGATATTCTTCACCCATAATTGAAAAATTGAGTATGTATATGTATGTATGTATGTATATATGTGTATGTATGAACAACTCGATAAATAAAATGTATGAACAACTCGATAAATAATAATAATAAAATAAACAGCCTTAAACAGAACAACATGTGTGGAAGCAACTGGGAGTGTGTATATATGAATGCTACTCAGGATTCATCTATAGACATCCATATATGGTGAAACACATGTGAAGAACCTCTCACACACTCACAGCTCCCTGACAAGAGGGAGCCAGCTTAGCTTAGCTGCCAACACCCACACATCGTGTCAGCAAGGCGGACAGCCCACCTGCTTTCATACCTCTCACTGTATTTCCCACTAATATACTGTACTTACTTCCCTTCAACTATGCCTCTCCATCCTCTTTACTCCAAAAAAAAGTGTCCCCGCGGCCAGGTCCTCGACTAGGCCTCACCCCCAGGAAGCAGCCCGTAGCAGGTGTCTAACTCCCAGGTAACAGGGGCATCAGGGTGAAAGAAACATTTTGCCCATTTGTCTCCGCCTCCACCGGGGATCGAACCCGGAACCTTAGGACTATGAATCCAAAGCGCTGTCCACCCAGCTGTCTGGGACCCCTACCCAGCTGTCAGGCTCCACCTACCCAGCTGTCAGGCTTGGGGGCCGGTCGGCCGAGCGGACAGCACGCGGCACTTGTGATCCTGTCGTCCTGGGTTCGATCCCGGGCGCCGGCGAGAAACAATGGGCAGAGTTTCTTTCACCCTATTTCACTGTTACCTAGCAGTAAATTAGGTACCTGGGTGTTAAGTCAGCTGTCACGGGCTGCTTCCTGGGGGTGGAGGCCTGGTCGAGGACCGGGCCGCGGGGACACTTTAAAAAAAAAAAAAAAAAAAAAAAAAAAAAAGCCCCGAAATCATCTCAAGATAACCTCAAGATAACCTACCCCTACCCAGCTGTCAGGCGCCCCTTAAGAATACCTTACCTCAAGGTATGGTATCCCTGCAGGAATGTTACATGACTCCATAGTTTGTTTACATTGTACTGTGGGAAGGCGGAGAAATGTTTACATTTATGGCATCACATCCTCCAAAACACAAAGACGGTACACCATAAACTGACCATTGATGCTGCCATCCCCGCCCCTGGCCGCGCCGCCTTTCCCCCGCCCCTGGTCGCGCCGCCTTTCCCCCCCCGCCCCTAGTCGCGCCGCCTTTCCCCTGCCCCTGGTCGCGCTGCCTTTCCCCCGCCCCTGGCCGCGCCGCCTTTCCCCCGCCCCTGGCCGCGCCTCTTCCTCCGCCGCGCCGCCTTTCCCCTGGCCGGCCGCGCCGCCTTTCCCCCGCCCCTGGCCGGCCGCGCCGCCTTTCCCCCGCCCCTGGCCGGCCGCGCCGCCTTTCCCAGGCCCCTGGCCGGCCCCGCGCCGCCTTTCCCCCGCCCCTGGCCGGCCCCGCGCCGCCTTTCCCCCGCCCCTGGCCGGCCCCGCGCCGCCTTTCCCCGGCCCCTGGCCGGCCGCGCCGCCTTTCCCCCGCCCCTGGCCGGCCGCGCCGCCTTTCCCCCGCCCCTGGCCGGCCGCGCCGCCTTTCCCCCGCCCCTGGCCGGCCGCGCCGCCTTTCCCCCGCCCCTGGCCGGCCCCGCGCCGCCTTTCCCCCGCCCCTGGCCGGCCCCCCCGCCTTTCCCCCGCCCCTGGCCGGCCCCCCCCGCCCCTGGCTGGCCCCCCCCGCCCCTGGCTGGCCCCCCCCCCCGCCTTTCCCCCGCCCCTGGCCGGCCGCGCCGCCTTTCCCCCGCCCCTGGCCGGCCGCGCCTCCTTTCCCCCGCCCCTGGCCGGCCGCGCCGCCTTTCCCCCGCCCTTAGCCGGCCGCGCCGCCTTTCCCCCGCCCCTGGCCGGCCGCCTTTCCCCCGCCCCTGGCCGGCCGCGCCGCCTTTCCCCCGCCCCTGGCCGGCCGCGCCGCCTTTCTCCCGCCCCTGACCGTCCGCGCCGCCTTTTCCCCGCCCCTGGCCGTCCGCGCCGCCTTTCCCCCGCCCCTGGCCGGCCGCGCCGCCTTTTCCCCGCCCCTGGCCGGCCCCCCCCCCGCCTTTCCCCCGCCCCTGGCCGGCCCCCCCCCCCGCCTTTTCCCCGCCCCTGGCCGGCCCCCCCCCTCGCCCCCCCCCCCCCCACCCCTCGCCCCCCCCCCCCCACCCCTCGCCGGCCTGTCGGAAAATCCGACACCATTTAATAATATCATACAGGCAGATAATATTGCTGTGTTGTATACACAAGTTAACCCATAGAAAATGTAACTTGTAGTGGAATTTCCGTCTATAGAAAACGGGATATCATTACCACATACTATTATAAATTCACCACCTATTATGGTGGGAATTATTCTTAAATACATTAGTCTTTGGACTTTACCATCATAAAAACATCTCATATAAATTAACTTAACACTTTCGCGCTCTCGGCGAAGGTCAGGGAGCCAACCGTATGTGCGCGCGGCGTTTTTATCGCTTAAGCGTAAAAACAAAAATGTGTATACTCTTTTTACTCTTCTGACCTTAGTTCTCTTGCTACGTATTTCATTTTGGTACCAACGTGTTCGCAATAAAATTCTCTAGAAGAACATCAGTAAAAAAAGTCACGAAAGCTATAGAGATACCAGCACGAAATAAATAACTACGAAGACGAGTCGCCGTGAGCGCCCAACAGCAACAAAATGTTTTTACTCTTGGGATTATTATCACCTCTACAATTGTCCTACAGCCTTAATTTTGGTATCAATGGACTCCCAATGAAATTCCCAACACGGTGATATGAATATAATCGTAGAATAATGGTCGCGGCCCACCCGCGTAACGGTGACCGGACGACACATGCGCGAAACGTTGCTTTGAAAGTTTATACTTATTTCACTGTTCTGATATTATTATTGTATGTATGTCATTCATTTTTGTGGCAATGTTTTCGCAATAGAATGTTCTATGAGCTAAATTATACTACACAAACTTGGACCAAATAGGTGTACTTACCAAGGGAAGGCCGGTTGTGGAACAGTAAGTTGAGCATTTGTTCTTCACTCCACCTTCTTCAGGTTCTTCATTCCTGAAGTTGCTCAACAGATGGTTTGTAGGTGGAGTGAAGCTGTTGCGGGTGGTTACTTCTTCACCACCCAATACACCGTTTTCCTGTGGTAATTGGTGTAGCAGGAAATAACACAGAGTGCAACACCACAGGTCCTGCATCCTATGTTCGTGTCCTTCCTTTTACCGGACCGTGCACATACATGACACTTGAGACGTTTGGGCAGTCTGTAAATTTCATGTTTCAGTTTTGTGTTCATGCGATTTTCTGAATCAACAATAGGGCCAGGTCTTCTCGCTGGAGGTGAAACATTTGCAGGAGAGTCAGATTCATCTGACAAAACAGTTTCGTCAACTGGCAGTGTGGCAGACATGTCGGGTTCAGATTCGGTGTCTGCTTCATCTTGAGGTGGTGTAGTGAACAAAGGCCGCCTCACACCAGATGGTCCGGGAGTTGGCATGGCGTCAGCATTGGCAGGAGCTGTGTCATCATTTATGTCTGGAGCGTGCCGCAAGTGTTGAGATGATGATGATGTTTTAGGCCACTCCTCTGTGTCCCAGTTCAATAGGGCCCAGATTGCCACTTCGTGGAACTGTAGCAATGTTAGCTTTTTTCGATCAGTTGTGTTGTATTTGTACAAAACAAAGGCATTATGCAATGCCATTTGCAGGAAATAAAAGGTAATCTTTTTGGTCCACTTGTGAGTTTTCCTGGTAAAATGGTAATATTTAACCATTTGATCGAAGTGGTCCACACCTTTCATGAACTTATTGTACTCGCAAATTGCAGTCGGTTTGTTCACTGTTACCTGTTGTATTCCACTTGTTCCGTCTCGTTTGCGAATTCGTTTCCTTCGCTGAACTCGCTGAGTGTCTGCATTGTGGATGTTGGTAATTATTGAGACTACTTGCTTGTCTCTCCACAGGAGAATGAAGGTGTTATCTTTGCGGCGGTATACGGTGGTATCCAGTGGAAGTTTACCCTTGGCTAGAGCTTGCAATACCTTTGGGGCGCCACGTAGCATTCTAATTGTGCCACATGTGTACACCCAAGTTCTCTCAATGTTTGTCAGGGTAACCGAGTTGTAGTAATTATCCATGTACAAATGGTAACCCTTGTTCACTAAAGGCTGCATCAACCCCGTTACTGTATCCACTATCGTCTTACCAATACCTGAGTATACGTCAAAGTCATATATGTACCCAGAGACAGATTCAGCAAGCATATAAAGTTTCACACCATACTTGTCTGGTTTGTTTGGATTGTACACTTTGAAGGATAGTCGGCCTCGCCATGGCATTGTACCCTCATCCAAACACAACTCTTTCTTGGGGATGTAAACTTCAGCAAACCTGTCTTTCAAGTAATCCATCACTGGCCTCACTTTTATCAATTTATCACGATTGTTCACGGGCACTGCATTGGTATTGAATGTGTGGAAAAACTGGTTTATATGCATGAATCGTCTGGACGTCATGAACAAGCTGAAGAAACGAGCATGCCATGGCTTTGCTCTTTGCCAATACATCCTCATAGTTGGGAGCCTAATTATGCCCATCAATATGAACAGTCCTAGGAATCGCGCCATTTCACTCACCTTCACTGGGTTCCAAATATCTGATACATTTTCATTGGCCATCCGGAATAACTGCGAGGCGTACAAATTTGTTTCAACGGTCAAGAACTCAAGGAGGGCACGCGTGATGAACAATTGAATATAAGCCAGTGCACTAGTAGGCTTGGGAATTTTCAGTCCAGGATTTCCAGTAAAATCATCAATAACTGGAGGAGTATTGCTACGACTCCAGCCCTCACCAGCCCCAGCCTGCCGAGTACGTACTGTACGTGTACGCCTTTCAAGAGGCTCGAATGAATCCTCATCCCTTTCCTCTTCACTTATACTTTCAGAATCACTTGGCGCAATTTGTCGTGTGTTCCTACGACGAGCAACATTTCTGGTAGCTACTTTTCTAGGTAGCCTAGATGCACCACGTGTGTGCAGAGATGGAGGAGGGGGTCGCGGTGCCTCCTCTTCCTCGGTGAGGGCCTCAGTCTCCTCATCACTCGTTGCCGTATCATTCCCTCTAGGTCTAGGTCCACTATAATCGTTGTGGGTTCCAAAATCTTCCTCCAATACCTCTACATCACCTTCAGCTTCTGATAAATCCTCCACAAGGCCTGGAATTTTCGTTGGTGTGAGCTTCACTCCGCTCCACTTCTTAAAAATCTGGGTTATTTTGTCCATTCTCGATGACCTGGAGGCTTCCTTGGGCGTAGAAGTGCTTGGGCCTTGACCTTGATCCATTTTTGATGAAGTAATTGGGTATAATCCACACGGAAACGGGTAAAAATGCTCGAGTTTGGCGCGCGAGGGGAGCGTGATCGACTCACGACACGTGACACGAAAACAATGGGCCCGTCACGTGACCATGTAGGCCGACGCGCCGGGCGGCCTAGTGGTGAGAAAGAGAACTTCATGGCGCGTCGTTTGAAACAAACCCCAATGAAATCGGATTAAAATTGAATTTTATACAAATATTTTAAAAGAGGACATAACTTTATGTCCACTATGCGGTAGCGTTAGGCGAAACAGGACGCAGCGGTGCGTCCGGTTAGCGCGAAAGTGTTAAATTAATTATCAATATTAAAATAAAGTAAATGTGACCCTTCTATCACTTACTGTCATCTGGACAATGTAGGCCAGTAGCGTCAGTGAGGAGGGAGTGGTCAGCCATTGTTATTGTACTTAGACCAGAGGCGCACGGGAGCAATTCGGCTCCTGTTAATTTTACTTGGACGAAGTGTTATGGAAACCAAAGGTGTACCATCATCAACACGCTGCCAACAAATACAAGTTAAGTGTTCTGCCGAAACCCATTTATCTATCATTTGTGGCCATTAATGTCATTAGATAGGGTGGACCGGTTAGAATACGAACTGCCTCTTAATAAAAGGTAATTAAGCCTAGGTCTTTATGGTTCCTTGTACAGTGTTTTCTCTGATATAGCTGTCATATATTAGGATTCTGGCTTCATAGCTAGCGCCCTTTTGACAGGTCAAGACGAGGAAGCATGCTTTGTGTACCAGTTACCAGGGTGATGGAAGCTACCTCAAAGAGGATAATTTGGTGTCTACATCCTGGTTATACCTGGTGGACTAAGGCCTGCTGTACAATAAGACAAGGAACCTCTTCAATGTACACTAATGTGTAGTTAATACTATAGTTTGATTGGCTGCATATATATAAATTTAATATAAACCCCCCCTAATGTGTAGAGGATCGACTTGTGAGATTATTGCAGAAATACAGTCCACTTAACATCATACAAATTGCTATCGAAATATATAAATTAACGTAAATATAAATTCATATAAATTAAATAAATATAAATCTCACAGGTCGGTTCCCACACGGCCCCCCCCCCCCCCCCGCCTTTCCCCCGCCCCTCGCCAGCTCCCCCCCCCCCCCCCCGCCTTTCCCCCGCCCCTCGCCGGCCCCCCCTTTACCCCGGCCCTCGCCAACCCCCTCTACCCCGGCCCTCGCCAGCCCCCTCTACCCCCTTATCTCCCCCTCGCCACCCCCCCCTTTCCCGCCCCTCGCCACTCCCCTTCCCCTCGCCTCCTTCCACAAGCCCAAGTGTCGTCCCCTTTCCTACGCCCCCTTTCTTTGGTAGGGGTTGATGAGGGGTAAGTGGAGAGGCACAGGTGAAGGGAAAGGTTTATAAATGGTAACTATTGTTTAAGTTGTGATAGTAGGCGGGTTGTCCGCCTTGCTGATCCGTGTGTGTGTAATTACCTAAGTGTAGTTACAGGATGAGAGCTACGCTCGTGGTGTCCCGTGTTCCCAGCATTCTTTGTCATATAACGCTTTGAAATTATGTACTGACAGTTTTGGCCTCCACCACCTTCTCACCTAACTTGTTCCAACCGTCTACCACTCTGTTTACAAGAGTGAATGTTCTTATATTTCTCGGCAGCTTTGTTTCATTAGTTTAAATCTATGACCTCTTGTTCTTGAAGTTCCGGGTCTCGGGAATTCTTCCCTCTCAATTTTATAAATTCCTGTTACTATTTTGTACGTAGTGATCATATCCCCTCTTTTTTCTTCTGTCTTCTAGTTTTTGCATATTTAATGCCTCTAACCTCTCCTCGTAGTTCTTGCTTTTCAGTTCTGGGAGCCACTTAGTAGCATGTCTTTGCACCTTTTCTAATTTGTTGATGTGCTTCTTAAGATATGGGCAGCCTACCTTGAGGCTACCTTGAGGTGCTTCCGGGGCTTAGTGTCCCCGCGGCCCGGTCGTCGACCAGGCCTCCTGGTTGCTGGACTGATCAACCAGGCTGTTAATCAGTCCAGCAACCAGGAGGCCTGGTCGACGACCGGGCCGCGGGGACACTAAGCCCCGGAAGCACCTCAAGGTAGCCTCAAGGTAGGCTGCCCATATCTTAAGAAGCACATCAACAAATTAGAAAAGGGCACCACATGACCGCTGCATATTCTGGCTTTGGCCTAACAAAAGGTGTGAACAATTTCTTTAGTATTTTGCCATCCATGTATTTAAAAGCAATTCTGAAGTTAGAAAGTGTAGCATAGGCTCCTCGCACAATGTTCTTAATGTGGGTCCTCAGGTGACAGTTTTCTATCTAGAACCACCCTTAGATCCCTTTCTTTGTCAGAATTCTTTAAAGATTTCTCACATAATTTATAGATTGGCTTATGCTCCTGTGATGCCATGCAAGAAGTTTGAGGTATATTTACATAGGAATAAGGTTGATGTATATACTGACCATAATTCTTTCATATTTATTGACAATGAAAATCCATAATAAAAAAAATCAAATAAAATGGAATATTTTTTTTGCTAGCCTTTCACTCCCCCTAGAACATTGATATTTGGCCAGGCAGTGTGTTCCAGTGATGCTGAAGGTTACTCCCTCTCATAACACTAAAGTGGGGGTCTTGTCTGTGTCCATAACATTTTAAATTTTAAATTTAAATTAATGTTTAAATTAAGCTAATGTGTGTGTGTGTGTGTGTGTACTTACCTAATTGTGCTTGTGGGGGTTGAGCTTTGTCTCTTTGGTCCCGCCTCTCAACTGTCAATCGACTGGTGTACAGATTCCTGAGCCTACTGGGCTTTATCATATCTACATTTGAAACTGTGTATGGAGTCAGCCTCCACCACATCACTGCCTAGTGCATTCCATTTATTAACTACAGTACTCTGACACTGAAAAAATTCTTTCTAACGTCTCTGTGGCTCATCTGGGTTCAAGTTTCCACCTGTGTCCCCTTGTTCGTGTCCCACCCGTGCTGAAGAGTTTGTCTTTGTCCACCCTGTCAATTCCCCTGAGAATTTTGTAGGTGGTTATCATGTCTCCCCTTACTCTTTTTTGTTTTCCAGGGACGTGAGGTTCAGCTCCTTTAGCCTTTCCTCGTAGCTCATACCTCTCAGTTCCGGGACGAGCCTGGTGGCATACCGCTGAATCTTCTCTAACTTTGTCTTGTGTTTAACTAGGTATGAACTCCAGGCTGGAGCTGCATATTCCAGGATTGGTCTGACATTAGTGGTATACAGGGTCCTGAACGATTCCTTACACAAGTTTCTAAAGGCAGTTCTTATGTTGGTCAGTCTAGCATATGCCGCTGAAGATATCCTTTTGATGTGGGCCTCTGGGGACAGGTTCGGTGTGATATCAACCCCCCAGATCTTTCTCTTTGACTCTTGCAAGATTTCACCTCCCAGATGGTACCTTGTGTTCAGCCTCCTGCTCCCTTCGCCTAATTTCATTACCTTACACTTTCCTGAGTTGAACTTTAGCAGCCATTTTCTAGACAATTCCTCTAGTTTGTCCCAGGTCATCCTGTAGTCTGTCTATCTTCATCCATCTTGATTCTTCTCATAATTTTTGCATCATCAGCAAACATTGAGAGGAAAAAGTTTATACCCTCCAGAAGATCGTTTACATATATTAGAAACAAGATGGGTCCAAGTACTGAGCCCTGTGGGACTCCGCTGGTGACATCTCGCCACTCTGATGTCCCCCCCCCCTCATTGTTACTCGCTGTTTCCTGTTCCTTAAGTACTCCATTATCCACTGGAGCACCTTCCCTTTTACTCCTGCCTGTTGCTCCAACTTTTTTAACAGCCTTTTATGGGGTACTGTGTCAAAGGCTTTCTGGCAATCCAGGAAAATGCAGTCGGCCCACCCTTCTCTTTCCTGCCTAATTTTTGTTGCCTGGTCATAGGATTCTATTAAACCCGTGAGGCACGATTTACCATCTCTGAACCCATTTTGATGGTGTGTTTCAAAGTTATCTCCCTTCAGATGCTCTACGAGCCTTTTCCTCACGATCTTCTTCATCACCTTGCATGGTATACAAGTTAGGGAAACTGGCCTGTAGTTCAGTGCCTCTTGCCTGTCACCCTTCTTGTATATTGGAACTACGTTAGCTGTCTGTGTGTGTGTATGTGTGTTAGCACCTAAGCTAAGCTTGCTCTCTTGGGGAGCTGTGAGTGTATATGAGGTTCTTCACATTTACCTACCTAGTTGTGCTTGCTTGGGTTGAACTTTGGCTCTTTGATCCTGCCTCTTGACTGTCAATCAACTGGTGTATATACTCTTGAGGCTATTGGGCTCTGTTACCTTGAGGTTACCTTGAGGTGCTTCCGGGGCTTAGCGTCCCCGCGGCCCGGTCGTCGTCCAGGCCTCCTGGTTGCCGGACTGATCAACCAGGCTGTTGGACGCGGCTGCTCGCAGCCTGACGTATGAGTCACAGCCTGGTTGATCAGGTATCCTTTGTTAGATCTACATTTAAAACTGTGTATGGAGTCTGCCTCCACCACATCTCTACCTAATGCATTCCATTTGTGAACTACTTTGATACTGAAAAAATTCTTTCTAATGTCTCTGTGGCTAAGAGACAAGAGTAATTTGGGTACTAAGTTTTACCTATGTCCCTGTATTTCATCATACATGATTGATGATTGAGGAAGATTAAGCCACCCAAGAGGTGGCATAAGCATGAATAGCCCATAAAACATGTAATTGTTTTAGATCCAGCTACCCCCTTCAGTTTCTCGGAACAAAAGCTCCAAGCACGGGCTATGGTGAGCTCGTAGTGGACTTATCTGGCACAGGAGTGAGGCTGTATGTGTCCCAGCCCCATAAAGCATATACTGTATATGAATGTCTCTATGTATATTGTGTAGCCCCACTTACCCCCCCTCACCCCACTGCCTTCCCCCCCCCCACCCTCCACTGTTACCACCGCTTCCCCCTAACCGCCTCCCACTGTCACTTTCCCCACCCCCTGCTGATGGTACTCAGCAAGTAGGTACTCAGGAGTTAGCTTGTTGTGGGGTTGCATCCTGGGAGGGGTCAGTAATTTGACTCTGGGGGTGTTAGACCTCGATAAAAGCCTAATGTGTATGAATGCACTCTGGCTTCTGTCCCTCGACACTGTGAATTATTATTAGTATACAATATCGAAAAAAAAGAATTTAATATAGTGCTCGGAGATATCTGGCAAGCTTTTGACAGCGTCTGGCACTTAGTACTAAAATATAAGATATCTGGACTATGGCTTCCATAGAGATTCACTACCACACACTGCAGCTTTATTTATAGCCAACAGAATAGTTGAACTCAGTATCGGTAGCTACTTGGGTAAATTAGGAATTGAGAATGGTATTGAGGCCTTACAAAGATCTACATGATCCCCACAAATAGTCAGAAACTAGCAAATACTTTTTAATACTGGTACTGAAAACCTTGCATGTGGGGCATAACAATCAAAGCCACAACTACAGCACCAAATTAACAACATTATCTTACACCAGATTGATGAAGAGTTGGATCTTGGAATCAGAACCCATCATTCACTGAAAGTTGCACAAGTGGGAGCTGCAGTAAAAAATCCTAGGAAAGATATTGAACTGTATAAATCTGATGCACCTTCACTTGGACTATTGTATACAAGCATGGAGATCTTATCTTCAGAAAGACAAATCTGCTTTAGAGAAATTTCAACACCGGGCAACAAAAATCATTCTAGAATTAAGTACTCTCATACCAGGAAAGGTTGAAAGACACAGGGCTAACACTACAAACCAGACATGACAGGGTTGATCTCATTGAAACTTTAAAATTCTGAACATTTTGGTGGATACTGATCCAGATCACTGTTAAAAAAAAAAAAGTCAGCTGTAACACATACAAGGACCAACAACTTCAAGATTAATTAACAAGCCATAATTTAGAACAGGAAACCGGAGATGCTTTTTCACCCCATAGGGTTATAAACTCGTGGAACAGACTACCCGCTGAAGTCATAAATCCTAAAACATTGCTTCAATTCAAAATCCTGCTGGATAAAATCATCAGGACATATTGGGGAAACCTTTGATAAACCACCGGCTTCCTGTCCTCATCGAGGCCACTAGTAAAATGGTGGCTATCTGGTGAATTCCATGTAATTAAGGTTGGCAAGCTTCTATAAATGTGCTATGATTTGCCAATTGCCACACTAATGTACCTCTTTAATACCCTTGTACCTTCCCCTTGTATTTTACAGCCCCAGCTCCATCATCAGTCATGTCTGTCTTGGGGACAAAGTGCATTGACAAGAACTACAGGAAGGACAAGTGGTACTGGACCCGTGGCACAGGAAGTTGCAAGAGCATTAATGATTTTCGTGGCCCAGATAGTGAAGCGGATGGCATAACTGCCAACAACATGATCTTTACATTCCAGGTATGTTACTGAATCTTAGAACTAGTACTTTTTGTATAACTTCACCATTTACATTAACATATGAACCTGAAATATTAGGAGATGCATGTTAGGGATGTTTGATGTATCTATCAATTTTGTGCCTGGGTCTGTTGTTTTGCATGCTTAAATGTGAAAGACCAGCTTTAAATATTTATGGAACACCTGCTGAAAATATAATTATGGATATTTTGATCTTGTCTTTATTCAGCTGCCTTTACTAATACTCGACTAATAAAATCTTAGGCACCATCTCCCAAAGACAAGCGCCTCCTTGATTATTCCCGCTGGCAACAGAACCTGATAGCAATGATGCACCTGGACATCTTGTATGATGAGGAGGCTCAGTTTGGTGAGTATGGTTCTAATTTCTGCAGTTTACTCTGTTGAATTACAGATGCATTTTTTTATTAATACAGTAATTGTATGAAAGTATACATTTATTGAATATCACATTTGACAGATCCTCGAGCTATGATGACCATTGAGGCTCGTCTGGGATATCGTAATAAGAGGGACCCAGAAGATAAATGGACAGAATATGCATCGTCTACAGAAGAAAGGCGTCTTGATTGTTCCATAGACCCAATGCACAAAAAGGCTGAATACATGTATAACTGTTCTTCCGTGCCACTCTTTGAACTTGGGTCTTTGCACCACGATTATTATCTTTTAAATATTCGGTTGCCGATAAACACACTAGAGGAACGACGAGAAAGCAATATTAATGAAGATCTTGGACTTTTAGTGGATATGTGGGTGGCAGTGAGTTATCTTTAGGTTTATTTGTCTTGTATATATATACTTAGAAGTATGGTTTTTACCAAGTTATATGAAGGTACTGTATTAGAAACTTATTTGAGCGGTCCCCCTCTGAGGGCATCTGGGTGCTAGGAGCCTGGTTAGCTCTACATGTATAAAGTTACACAAAGTCCTTTCGAGTCAGAATTTCACTTACCACAGACCAAAACCTAGACCCCTCAAATGGGTGGGGGGGATACAAGATCATCCAAACCAATAGGAAAAGCCACCAGAAAGATAGCTAACCAAATCAGACAACAGCAAAAAGAATTATTTTAAACTTGTCAACAAGGAACACAGTACAGCAGTTAGGTCATTACCCCACAAGTTACATAACCCTGCCTCCATATCTCGGCCCCAGGAGCTCGGGGCCTGCCCGGGGTCAACTGATCAGTCATGCGCCTGGTGTAGACCTGTCTACTACTGTTCATAATGTCCTGCATTTATTGAGCTCCCAGTTTTTATTTTAAGATAAGTGTTGGATATCCTTTAGACAGTGTCCTGCAGGAATTTGTGCTTGTTTTTGTTCCTTCTTGGTGTTTGCTTCATGCATGTCTCTCTTTTTCCACCTGCACTATTATATGGACCTTTAGTCTTTGTTGGCCTTGAGCTGCATGTATTTAGGGTTGCCTTCCCTAGGCGCTCACTGGCGTTGCCTTTGCCCAGCTAGGGTTGCTTCCCTTTGGTTTGAAACGTTTGCTTCTGAGAGGCAATCCTCTGGAGGGGTCCTCCCCCTGGGTTGTTAAAGGGTCTTTGACTGTTTTGAGGTTTGAGCAGATGGTGGGGGAGTTCTTGTTTGGAAATATGCATGGTGTACATGTGCTTGGGTTGTGATACCCCACCTGCACCATCCATGGCTGCATTGCTTCCCAAGCTGGGTTAGATGTTTGCCAACAAGCATCCCCCATGCTTGGTGAACTAAATTTTTGCTCTTGCTGGTCTGATGTGGTTTGGCTATGGAATTACCCAATGAACTTGTTCTTGCTGTTTATGGGTTTTCAGGCTGTTTGTGGTTTACTTTATTTGCAAAAGTGCAGGAGCCTGGACATTGTCTCTATGGTCTAGCTCTGGGCTTTGTGTTGGCTTATCCAGTTTGGTCTTCTTTGCGACCATTGGGTTTATTGGGTGTTTACCTTGCTGGCCCTTCAGCAGCTTCTGGTTCGCCATTCTCAGACTTTTCTGGGATTTGTTCTCATGGTCCTTTCCCCACACCTGACCTACTTCCAGTTGCCTCAGCTCTGGTGTTGGGGTTTTGGACCCAGCAATCCTTTGACTTCTTTGGGTGGTTGGTTAGGTCATCTTCATTGAGCACACAATGCAGTTTGCAATTTCATTGCTGGGGTTTGTTCTGCGACTATCATCTTGCCCGTGCTCAGGCTGGCTTTCATTTGGTTTGTCTGCTTTGTAGGAGTTTGCTTCGGTGCCTTCCGCTGTGGTGCGGGGCTCTGTGCTGTTCCCACGTGGGTCGTGTCTGACATTCTTGCAGACTCTCTTGCATTTGTCCCTTTGCTTTGGGGTGGTCGATCGTCGGTATGTTCTTCTGATTACTTTGCAAGCTATTCCCATGGCCATTTTCACATTGGGGTTGTTGGCTTCTTTTCTCTGTTGTCCCATTCCCAGACCACGAAGTTCATGCTGGTGTTGTCTTTTGGCTGACTTGGAGTTGATGAGCTGTCCTTCTGGCTCATTTATTAGCTTGACTGATTTCCTCGGGCTAGTTGTTTCATGGCTTCACCTTTTCTCGGAATTCAGTCTGCAAATATTATTTGATAGTTTGAGGCTCTGCCGTTCTTTGTGTTTTGCCTTTGTGTCTGGTGTCCCACATATATCTGGTGTGCAAGTGTCAGTCTTTTTGGTGTTGTGTTTTGCTGCTTCTGGCTCAGGCTGGTTTCTGCTGCTCCTGAGCCTTTCTGGTTCTGGTGTATTTGTGACTTTTCCTCTTGCCTTCCCTTTTCTCTATTGCCTTTGGTTTGGGTAGGCATTTTTCTTTATTTCCAACTGGAGAAGCTTTGTTTGCTGTGTCTGGTTATAGTAATCCACTGCTTCTTATGTGCTCTTTGGGATGCTCTGGGAGATGTTTTTATTGGTTGGTTTGGTGTCCTTGATCTTGTGGTTGGGCTTGGTTGTCTCTGGTCGTCTGTAGTGTCATTTGTTGCTATAGTCTGTGGCCTGTGTATGGGAGCTGCGTGAGCTTCGGTGGGGGGTGTAACTAGCTGGGGTAATGACTTTATTACTGTGTTCCTTGTCACAGTGGTTAATATTTTCCTTGCTCTTGTGTGTTTTGGTTTGCTCTACTTTTCTGGTGCTTTTCCATTTGGTTTAGGTGACTAGTATTCCTGCTCTCTGTGCCTCTTTCAAGTTGTTCAGGTTTTGGCTTCTTGTCTATGGTAGGTGATATCCAGACTTACGATGGCCTAGTGTGACGAGTGTAGAGCTATCTAGGCGGCTAGCACCAGGGAGCCACCTAAGATCTCGCCAGAAAGAGGCATGTCCTTGCATTCAATGCTGGATATCTATTCTTGTTGTATTCTCCATCAGAATTCATTCATCCATAAAATCAGTATACAATACTGATTTCAGTATCATTATTGTATTTAATGAAAGAAGAATCTTGGTCTTTAGAAACATTACTACAGTACTGTATATTGATCTCTATCCATGAAGCATGTCGTATTGCATGAAGCTTTTTATTATACTGATAGTGTGGTGTTTGTGTAGCTTGTATAACCTTTTAGGTATCATCTACTGTAGAATCATATACCCCTAGTACATCCTATGCATGAGCATAAATAATACTGCTACTGTATTCCCTTAACCTTTAGGCTGTAGGACTTGTAATAATGTCTTACAGCATGGCAGGCAGCATATTCAGTAGTACTGTACTGTACTCAGATTGATGCATTTCCTATGCTTTCAATGCTGTTCTGAAGCTCAAATAAGCTACTTAAAAAATATTATTTTTTTAGTACAAATAATTTGTAAAAGTATCAAATATTGAATTTTATTGTTAATAATTTTGTGAATTTAAAAGTAATAAAATTGTCTAATATTAAATATATTTGATTTATAATGCTGTAAATACT